>NC_048299.1:67163764-67182765 GCF_013100865.1 Trachemys scripta elegans
GGGCGGGGCCCGGGGGGCGGGGCCGGGCGGGGGGCTGGGGGGCCCCACTGGGGCCGGGCCGGGGGCTCGGGGGCTCCACCGGGGCCGGGCCGGCGGGGCCGGGGGCGCCGGCGGGGCCGGGCCGGGGACTCGGGGGCCGGGCCGGGGGCCAGGCTGGGGACCAGCGGTGCGGTGCCGGGGGTGCTCGGCCCGGGGGCCGGGCCAGGTACCGCAGTGCTGGGTGGGCCGGGGGCCGGGCCCGGGGCCGGCACCCCAGGGCCGGGGACAGCCTGGGCCGGGCCTCCTCCCCCCACACTCCCCCTTCCTGCTTCAGGCTTCCCGCGACTCAAATGTTCGCGGGAAGCAGGGGAGGGGGCGGAGACTTTGGGGAGGGGCGGAGTTGGGGAGGGGGCGGGGCCCCGTGGAGTGTCATCCTTTGGGAGGCACAAAATATGGTAACCCTGTAAAATTAGCCCCTAAAAACTCCATACAACCCTCAACTGTGAAAATAAAATGGAATGACACAGCAGAAATAAAACAGAGGAGTCAGCAAAGTTTTCTCCTCAGAGGGTGTAGGCGGATATCAAGGCAAATTAACATACACAACACAACAATAGGAAAACACTCCCTTGGGTATTTAACTAACCTCTAGTCCTGAGTAAAAAGCCCAGCCTTCTACAGACATTTACCACTCTGGTTCTCAGGTTGGCAATTTACAGTCCTTACCCTGAGCACCTGTGCAAAGTGAGGGGGAAGCTGAACTGAAATTAACTCTTTGTTCACTAGGAACCAAATAAATACCCCTGCACCCTGCCACAGTGAGTCTAAAGCAGGCCTGCACAACATGCGTTCCGCGTGTGCTCACTTTGCGGCCAGTGGGGGTTGAGTAGGTGGGCTCACTGTGCAGCCTGCGGGGGTGGGGGGTGAGTAGGCAAGTGGCGGGTAAGGGAGGGGGGCTGAGTAGGCAAGCAGGTGGGCTGTGGCCGGGGGGCAGGTGAGCCGGTGAACCGGAGGGGTGTGGGGCTGAGGAGGCGAGCGAACAGGCAGTGGTGGGGGTTGAGGAGGCGAGCATCGAATCGGTGGCTGACCTGTTCTACTGATCTGGTCTGGCTCCCATCCCCTCTCCCAGGGCTGGCTCCAGGCACCAGCAAAACAAGTAGGTGCTTGGGGTGGCACATTTCTAGGGGCGGCATTCTGGCACTGGCCATCATAGGCGCCGACTCTGGGGCATGGGGAAGAAGTGCCCCCGCCGCCCCAGCTCGCTTCCACTCCGCCTCCGCCTGCTCCCCTGAGCGCGCCACCACCGCTCCGCTTCTCCCCCCTCCCTCCCAGGCTTGCCATGCACGAAACCGCTATTTCGTGCGGCAAGGCTGGGAGGGAGGAGAAGCCGAGCTGCGGGGCACTTGGGGGAGGCGGCAGCAGTGAGCTGGAGCAGGGAGTGGTTCCTCTACCCCCCCCCGTTACTTCGTGCGGGGCCCCCCCCACCCTAGCTCACCTCCGCTCCGCCTGCTCCCCCGAACGCGCCACCGCTCTGCTTCTCCCCCCTCCCTCCCTCCCTCCCAGGCTTGCCACACACGAAACCGCTATTTCACACAGCAAGGCTGGGGGGAGGGAGGGAAGAGAAGCCGAGCGGCGGGCACTCGGAGGAGGTGGCGGTGGTGGAGCGGAGGTGAGCTGGAGCTGGGAGTGGTTCCTCTACCCCCCTGTTACTTCCTGCGACCCCCACCCTAGCTCACCTCCGCTCCGCCACTGCTCTGCCCTCCCTCACCTGAGAGAGAGGGGGGAGAAGTGGAGCGGTGGCATGCCCAGGGGAGCAGGCAGAGCGGAGGTGAGCTAGGGCAGGAGGTCGCGGGGGGCCCACAGGAAGCAATGGGGGGGGGGAGAAAATGCTGCACGCCGGGGGAGGATTCGGGGAAGGGGTGGAGTTGGGGCCGGGAGCAGAGGGGCACAAAAAAAAAAAGGGGGGGGGGGGCAGCCAAAATTTTTGTTGCTTGGGCAGCAAAAATCCTAGAGCAGGCCCTGCCCTCTCCAAGGGTTGCAGCTGTCTGGAGGTGCCTGCTTTCCACGCTTTCCTCATTCCCACCTCATTCATTCAACAGGGCAATCGATTACAAAGTGGGGGGGAAGATCTTATTCTACTTCTAGCAAAAAGACATTTTTCTTTTACCTTAATTATACTACCTTAGGGGCCCGCTATAAAAATTACCAAGGTTCAATCTGCTGTTTCAGTGGGGCGGCGCTGGGGAAGGAGGGTTTGTTTCCACGGGGCAGGTGGCGCTGGGGGGCGGGGGTGTTTCGGCGGCACTGGGGAGGGGTTGTTTCCGTGGGGTGGGCAGCACTGGGGGGTGTTGTGTTTGGGGGGGGCTGGGTGGCGCTGTGGGGGGGTTGGCGATGCTCAGGGGTTTCAACCCTCAGCTGTTTTCTTTGGAATAATATGGCCCTCATTGCTTTATGAGTTGTGCAGGCCTAAGGAACAGGTGTAAGTAAATCTTCGGAGATGACTGAATACACTAAAGCATGTGAAAACATGCAGAGTGGACTAACAAATTAGTGAATGCAAAAACTACACAAATTTAAAATGATACTAAAGGCCATATTTAGAATTTGATAGTCAACTCAAGAGATAATACAGAAGCATTGTATTTTACATCCCTAACTTTACTCAGTCATTTCTTTTGATCTTGTCCACAGCCTTTAGCTGTACAATCCATTGTCCGCTATTGATTTCATGATGGGATGGACCCTACCAGACTCCATGTCCTGTACTGCAGATTTAAAACAGATTTCACTCATATCAAAAATTGTTGGTGGTGCTTTGAACACAATCTATGCACGCTGCACCAGATCTTTAGCCATAACTCCAGCTAAACCTATGGAGCTACGAAAGTTCACAACTGAGAATCTGGCCCAATGTGTATCATAAGCTTACCCCATTCTTGAAATGTGGCTTTATTGGTAACAAACGAGATACAAACATCACAGTTTTCTTCCCATAGTTGGCCATTCTTAGGCATTTCCCTCAGGATCCTTCTGTCCCAGCCCTGCATTTTTTCTGTCTCAGGAGGACACACCATTCTTTCTTATATCCTGATTGGAGCTAACACAATCCACCTGCCAACATATGTAAATAGTGATTACTATGCATCTTTATTCAGGATCACCTAAAGTTTAAGGTGGCTCAGAAGAGGAGCCCTGAATTCCTATTCAGGACCCCAGAAGCTACCAATCTGTTACAGGGTGATAATTGTGACATATTACAGATGCTCTGGTCAAGATTTTTTTTAAAAAATGGGTGCCTATAGTTAGGCTCTGTGACAGGGGCTGGGCTTACCAGTGGTGTCACTTAGTGTTTAGGTTACTGGATCCCAGCTCTCCCCTGCCTCCATCATCCCCCACCATTAGCCACTCCACTGTGGTCCCCTTTTGGTAGGTAGCAAACTCAGCCCTCCAAAGCAGTCACCAGTTGAGTTCACCCCCTCCTGGGGTAACAGAGTCCAACAAAATATATATAGTACAAGGTCCCACAGCAGAAACAGCCATGTCCAGGCCACTGTGGGTGAGATACTTGGCTCAGGGCTCACACTGTCTCTACCCTTTCCATTTCTACAACAGGAAAGGTGATGGGAGTTTATGCCCCTCCACAAACTGTGTGGTTGGTAGGAGAGCCCAGGCCCTTCCTCTCCACCAAGCTCAAACCCAGTGCCCTAGGAGAGGCGGCAATATCAAACCCACTGGAATGCTTTGAGGCTCCCTTCAGAAGCCACTTCCAGCAGCAAGTTGCCCACAAGGCCTTCAATTCCTTCACTTCAAGTCTGACATAAAATAGCAAAAAACTGAATATTCAGTCCAACAAGGCTCAGCTAGTAGTCTTGTTCTTTGAAGGCTAGTCCCAGCTCCACACTTGGGCAAGTTCCTGGCTTGCATTTCCCTGCCTGGGGTCTGTCACCCTCACCCTTTCCACAGGGTCTCAGGCAGGCTGCAGGCCCTGATCAGCCTGTCTTCAGGCAGGTTCTTCACTCTTAGCTCATGACTCAGCATCTGCCTCTCTCTCTCTCTTCCTTCCAAAAGAGAAAGCTCCAAGTTCCCTCTTACATAGATTTCCTCCCTGGGCTCTCATCTAGGGTCATTGCTACTTGCAGAAAGGACTTCTGTCATATTCATACCCAGCAGCTCTCAAGATAAGCCTGTCCTCCTCTCTACCACCCCCACCTTTCTGAACTGTAGGGCTCCCTATTCAGGACCGGCTCTAACTTTTTTGCCGCCCCAAGCAAAAAAAAAAAAAAAGAGTGCTGCCCTCCATAGCGCCACCATAACACACCCCCTCAGCACCGCACCGCCACTCCCTCCCCGCACGGAGTGCCGCACCACCGAACCCCCCCAGCGCCGCAGCGCCAACCCCTGTGGAGCACCGTGCTGCCAAACATGCCAGCCCCCCGCGGAGCACCGCCGACCCCCCCCCCGCCAAACCCCACAGCCCCCCATGGAGTGCCGCCAAACCCCCTCAGCCCCCCGCGGAGCACCGCTGAACACGCCAGCCCCCCGCGGAGTGCCACCGAGCGACGCTGAACACCCCACACACGGAGCGCTGCGCCGCCAAACCCTCCCGCTGCCACACACACCTCCCGCCAAGCACCGCTAAACATCCCCACCGCCGAGCCGCACTGCCGAACACCCCCATCTCCCCGGAGGCCCACTGCCAAAATCCCCCCCCCAGCTGCCAAAACAAAAACAACCCACCCCACCCCCAGCGCCGCCCAACCGAATCCCCCCAAAAAAACAAAAAACCCTGAGTGCCCCCCACCACCCCAAGATTGCCTGCCCCCCTTACCAGGTGCCACCCCAAGCATGTGCTTGGTCGGCTGGTGGCTGGAGCCAGCCCTGTCCCTATTAAACTCCTCCTCCAGCTGGAGCAGGTTCTGCAGGTGTAATAGGGTAGAGTCACCTGGGCCCAGAACCACTCCATAACCTTTTCTGTCCCAGTGTGTCCCCCCCCCCACCTCCCATCACAGGCTCCTAAATCCATATTTAAAACCCTAAATTAGTAGCTGTATTTTTAAAAATCCTGAGCACTCACAATTCCCACTGCAACAATTACTAACTCCTATTTAACCTGGAAGATAGGGCTAAAACTCTACTCCCCAAGTCTCAAACAACACAGATGTCTACCATTTAAGTTAAAGAGGAGCTCCTTTAACTTTGCTACTGGTAGGGATCTTGTTCTCTGTGGTCAGTCAGTAGTTGGGAACATGATTCACTTGCATAAAGCTGGTATCTTACATATTTCCCCTGCTTGCCTATTAGACCAAATATCCTATACTTGTAAGGTTCACAAGAATGTATATCCAACCGTGGGGCACCACTCTATAATTACTCAATTTTCTGCACACAGACATAATTATTATACAAATCACACACATACAAGGAGATAAGGCTTGAAACCTGTTCCTAACACTCCAAAAACCACAGTCCTCTACTGCTTGTAGTAGTTCAATTAAAGGCTCTCAATCAGTAGCATTCAATCTGGGAAATTTATATGTCACAATCTTATAGCTACTTCACCTTTACTAGTCAGTTATGTAGTCTGAACTCTTACTGTAATCCACCAGGCAACAAGTTACTTTCTTTCTCCCTTGCTGAATCAGTTTAAAAGGTATGATCTCCTATTACTGGATCTCTACTTCAGTTCTACTTGAGATTTGATTAACATTTGATAGTTGCTTGTGGTATCCTGCCAGATCACCTAGGAAGTAATGATGGGCAAACTTCCAAACATTAGGGCAGTTCAAAAGCTGATGTGAAATTTATTCAAGCCTTTTTGAAGGTGTCACTCCAATCCCAGGTTGGAAATTACTAAATTCATTGTTTATCTGTGCTTAGCTAAAAGGGACTTTGAAGGGACATTAATGAATTAAAGGATTAAAGTTCTAATTTCTCCAAAATGAAAGAGAAGCTAAGGGAGACTGACTGTTTTCAGTAATACAATGGACCTGTGGATCAGATTGTTCAAGGAGGGGTGGGTTTAAACAGTGGGTCAGGAAGCAGCGTTAATGACAAAAAGGTTATTATTTCCTACTCTGACATCATGTAATGAGCATCATGGATAACAGGGAAGGAGAAAATATGATGGCAAGACAAGCTTTGTTATTGATATTTTCTTGTCTGTCTAATCAGTAACAACAGTAAGGTCCAATTTGTTTCGCCCTTATTCATGCTGAGTAGGACTTATTCCTGGAGTCACCCCAAGATTTCAGTGGAATTATTTGCAGTGATGTATGAGGATAGTTGTGGGACAATCTAGCCCTAATCACTTTAAAGATAGACCTAGGGAAGATGGTGTGTTGGAAATCGGTTAAAAATGACAAACTGTCACTTTAATTGTGAGGGGTTTCCTAGTTCTGCTTGCAGGTGGCTCTGAAGGAAGTTATGGTATCTGGGTCATGTGAGTCAGTCAATAGCCAGCCAACCTGGAGCCAACCAACTTAAGGCAAGGTAGGGTGAATTGTGCCTCACTGCCTAAGGGAGTAGCTTGTTTTTTCTCTGTCTGTTTTGGGTTCGGTACAGACATGCCAAACCTGTGAAAAAAATGCAGAAATTGGATTAGTTTTTGGCTTAATTGGCTTGTGAGTTGCTTGTTGGCTAGTTTTTGGCTTGTAGCTTGTTGCTTTTTTTTTTTAATCAGCTCCAAGCAAGCAGGGGCAAGGGAGGGAGAGAGTATGGGGTGTAGAATGGGCCCAGCACAGTCCCAGACAGCATGCCAGGGAAATCTAGTCACATAGAGTGTTGGGGGTTTTTAGGGATTGGCTTGTTTTGAAATGGGATTAGCTTAATTTTTGGCTTATTGTGAAAGTTGGCAACTGTGTTTCTGTGTGTTATTCTGAATTCTAAGAAATACAATAGTATTCTGTTGCAACTTTTCAGCGGAATGCAAAGAAGGTTCCAATGTGAGCTTTCTAAAGATAGCTCAGGGCCAGCTCCAGGTACCAGGCACCCAAGCACATGGTTGGGGCGGCACCTGGTAAGGGGCGGCGGGGGGAGCGCGGCGCGGCATTCCGCGGGGGGGGGCGCTCCGGCGGCGCGGCGCTCGGCGGGGGGGCGGCGCGGGCGCGGCACTGGAGGGGGGTTCCGGCGGTGCTCAGCAGGGGGCGGGGGCGGGCTCCGGCGGCGCGGCACTTGGCGGGGGGGGCACGGCGCTCGGTGGGAGGGTTTGGGGGCGGCGCTTTTTTTTGCTGCTTGGGGCAGCAAAAAAGTTAGAGCCGGCCCTGAGATAGCTAGAGCACTCAACCCAAGATTTAAGAATCTGAAGTTCCTTCCAAAATCTGAGAGGGACAAGCTGTGGAACATGCTATCAGAAGTCTCAAAAGAGCAACACTCCGATGCGGAAAGTACAGAACCCGAACCACCAAAAAAGAAAATCAACCTTCTGCAGAGGGCATCTGACTCAGATGATGAAAATGAACATGCGTTGGTTCGCACTGCTTTGGATCATTATCGAGCAGAACCCATCATCAGCATGGACACATGTCCTCTGGAATGATGGTCAAAGCATGAAGGAACATATGAATCTTTAATATATCTGGCACATAAATACCTTGCAATGCCGGCTACAAAAGTGTCATGCGAATGCCTGTTTTCACTTTCAGGTGACATTGTAAATAAGAAGCGGGCAGCATTATCAAATGTAAATGTAAACAGACTTGTTTGTCTTAATGATTGGCTGAACAAGAAGTAGGCTCTAAAGTTTAACATTGTTTTATTTTTGAGTGCAGTATTTTTGTACATAATTCTACATTTGTAAGTTCAACTTTCATGATAAAGAGACTGTACTACACTACTTGTATTAGGTGAATTGAAAAATACTATTTCTTTTGTTTTTTATAGTGCAAATATATGTAATAAAAATAAATATAGAGTGAGCACTGTGGTGTTGTAATTGAAATCAATGTATTTGAAAATGTGGAAAACATCCAAAAATATTTAAATAAATGGTATTCTATTGTTGTTTAACAGGGCAATTAATCACAATTAATTTTTTAATTGCTTAATACAACTTGCCTTGTCTCTACTAGAGTTTCAGAAGAGGTTGGCTAGATTGAACTAGCTAACACCATCAAACCCTCCACCTTTAAATCCTAATCAAGACAAAACCTAACCCTTTTAGCTAATCCCACCAGTAATGATGAGTATACTGGTCAACTTCAACCCCCTCCCCAAATGCTAAAATATGGCTGTGTTCCTATAATCACAAGCAACCCTGACCCATCCAGCTGCCAAATGTTCACACCCGCAAAGGTGATTTGCTATGTGGGTTACAGAAATCTGCCTGAGGCCCAGCATGTCTAACTTTGCACAGGACCCTCAGAAGCTGCATGACATATCCTGGATTGCTGTGTGCCATCCCATTATTTAGAAAGGTTGTCTCAATCCTTTGCCAATTTAAACAGAACAGAAGAACCTCAAACTCACAAGCACATCTACTCTGTTTGCAGCAGTGTAACTACATATGAAATAACAGTAACATGGAAGAGCAATCTCAAATATTGTGGGTTTCTTTTTATCATGGCCTGCAGTCTTACCACCTCAGGCTGTGATCCCATTGGCTTTCATGAGGTAGAGCAGAGTCAAGCCTAATTGGATAGAAAATCTCTAGGAAAAACCCAGAAGTCGTTTTGGTTATTCAGTATCAGAAGGAACATTTTCCCCTCTGCATCAATACCAAACAAGTGCTCTAGTGTATTTTTAGGGGACAGTCCTGTCTCTTAAATAAAACATAATCCAGGGACTTGACTGCTTATGGTCCATAAAGCTCCTAGAGCACTTTTCCCCAAGAGTAGAGGTGTTAATTCTGTTGGTAACTACATTCTGAAGACATAAACTCCCCCACCAGTATCAAATGGATATTGTATCCTTCCTTCATTTCTGTTTTAGATTATAATGTAACATTGCTAAACACTGAAACAGTTGTCATTTATTACCCCAGAGCTGGCAGCACTGTGCTTCAGCAGTGTTTCCTGTACGTGTAAATTGTCTAGATTAAAAGGTGTTAAGCAAAGTAGATATAAGAACCCCAATTCTCCAGTACAGCTGAAGAATGTTTGATGCAAGCATGGAGGGCTGTCTATGAAGGGGGCTTTGAGCCAACTTTGTGCTCCCTTGATCCTGGGGCTTTCCAGGTACCAGGCCTGTTGTCAGAGCAGTCTAAGGGGTGCTCTAATTTACACCAGCTACCAACAGCCTGCAAGGCACATTATCACAGGCAGGAATAAGCCCTAGTGTAAGGATGACTTGACCACTCTTCCTTTTCCCTAGCCAGGCCTCCCACACTGGCAACCAGCAGGAGGCAGTAGAGTAGGTACCACAACATTACCCAAGGGTCCCTGTACCTATTGGGTTCCGGGAAGTGGGCAGGCGGAAGCCCGCCCACTGCTAAAGGATCCCCCCCCAGCCTAAGGGGAGGATCCACAGGGCCTGGAACTCAAATAATTACGGGGGACAACTAATGTAAAAACAGGGACAGGAGTGCGGTCAAAGGGTCAAAAGAACGGAACCTGATGGGGACTCAAGGGTCCCTGTAGCGGGGCAGTCACCCCGCTCCGGCCCTGAAGGGGTTAAAACAGCCCTGGGAAAGGGCTGCCCAGGGGAGTCGATAGGGTAGGCTGATTGGGAAGGCAGCCACAGCTGGGGCCAATCCCAATTAGGAGACAGCTGGCCCTATAAAAGGGCTGTGAGCCAGGCACCGGGGTAGTCTCTCTCTAGCAGTGGAGAAAGAAGGACCTGGGAGCAGCATACTAGAGGTAGAGCAGTGCTGGCGAAAGGCAAGAGGAGCTGGGGAGCTTTAGCTTGGCAACTCACCAGGCTGCAGAAGGCCTAAAGAAGGTACTGGGGCTGCAGAGGTGTAGTCTGGGGTTAGGCAGAGGCAGCTGGTCTAAACCCCCTTGCTGATGATGAGTGGTCATGACAGACTGCAGTCTGACCCCATGAGTCGGGGCTAGATGATGACTGGCAGTAGCCACTGAGGCAAGGTGGGGTTAGAGGGTTGGGGGGGTTCCCTTGGGAAGGGAGACCCAGACTGTGGGGTACTGAGGGGGCAGAACCCTGAGATAATGGGGTGTTGTGGTCTGGGAGGGACATATGGGGGGGGCTGAGGCAGGTAAGCCACCAGCCTGTAGAGGGTGCTCTGAGCTGGAATTGAGGGTAATTTCCAGGATAACCAGCAGGAGGTGCCATGCTGTTGAGTCTCATTTCATTACAGTCCCCCATACTGGGGAAATTCTCTAATGTCTGGATCTGCCAGATTTAGGGTTGCTTTCTGCTGGAGGAGCAGTGCAAATCAGCCCTACCACAGAATAGGCTCTGGGCCAATATATTTCAGATATTACTGTTAATGCATATTTAGGAAATCCCATTGTGCAAATAAAACAAAATTCAAATTACTTTATTTGCCTTGACTCAGTACAGTACTAAACATACAAACCTCATGTATTTATCATATTGATGACCATCTTTATCAATTCATACTTGAATTCAATCCTTAAAGTCTATTGTACAGTACTCTAAATATCTTTGACATTACTATGTCTTATTTTGTTTAACGTATACCCCTTCACATTTGAGTTCTGCCACTTTAGTTAAGTGCCTTCTATGAGTTATTGATGCTCCATGGTTTTGCAAGTACTTCGTTCTTTATCAGCTGTGACAAGATTTTTAATCTTTATACAAGAGAAACCAAGCACAAGCAAGGATGACCTGTCAAGAATACTTACAACTTTGTGGTTAACTCTCTCTTGAGTGCGATTTAATCGACATAGTGCTGCTTGACAGTATACAAGATACAGCAACATAGCAAAATCAAGATATTAACCCTCAGAGACTCAAAGGAGGTTGTGAGACTTGAAATACAAGTTAGATCACCTATGATGCCCAAATTTCTTGTTTAAAAATTAGCAAGAAGAATGTTTTTGATCTGATACAAAATGAAACTTGGAGTTTATATTTTTTTAATGTTGCTAGATTTACCCTTTTAAAGTTTTCTGTTTCTTAGCAGAACAGGTAGTACATGATCAGTGGTGGTGTGAATTTCCCCATGCTGTTCTGACAGCGTGCCTTGACCCTAACTTAGAAGAGGGGAGTTTTGAGTCTTCATTGCAAATTCAGTCCTGGGCCTCTCTGAGATTGCCAGGAAATGTGGGTGCCTCTTGCCAGGGGATTTTTTGTGATGTATTCATATCTCCATTAAGAACTGAAGTGTAACCACTAACCCACTGCTTATAAGTAAGGCTATGTTATGTCACGGACTCCGTGACTTCCAGAGACCGCCATGACATTCTCTGCTTCAGCCCCAGGAGCTGCAGGACTCTGGAGCTGACAGCCAGTGGGGCCCTGGCAGTTTCCGGAGACAGCAGCAACAAGTGACAGAGGGCCCCCTGTAAAGTTCCAACAACAGGTGACAGACTCCTGAGGGGGCCTCCTCAGGGTTCCAGCGACAACCTCGCATGTGGGGAGGGGGATGCCTCAGGCGAGCAGCTGGGGTGTCCCATTTTCTCTTTGGGAAATATGGTCACCCTGCAGCTCTCAGCCACCATGGCAGTGGGGGAAACCATGGAGCCACAGCAGCAAAAGTCACAGACAGGTCACAGCTTCTGTGAATTTTTGTTTATTGCCCATGACCTGTCCATGACTTTTACTAAAAATAACAATGCCAATCTTCGCCTTAATTATAAGTCACCAAATCTGCTCCAAGATATAATAGTGATGGATGCTACAGAAAAGAATAGATAGAAACAACCATTAGATACTAACTTTCTTTTAATGAGACTTGTAACCCGAGGATCATCTTTGTCACCTTCATCTACAGATCCAAGCCAAGTCCAAATCTTGCTGATTTTTTTTTTTTCTACGCAACATTTTGAAGATCCAACCTTCTACCCCAATGGCTAATGCTCTCATCTATGTTCTGTCTCCAGCTACACCTTTTAATGCCATACCTCCCCTCCAGTCCATCAAAAGTGTAACCTCTACAATTATGCTCCTCACCTGGCAATATGACTTCTGCTTTCTGAGGGCCTGATCCAAAGCCCATTGAAGTCAGAAGAAAGACTCCTATTGACTTAAGTGGATTTTGAATTAAGCCGACTTCACTTTCTCCAACACATCAAACATAACAGTTGTGCCCTCATCTTCAAGGCCCTTCATAACTTCTCTCCCGCTACATATACAACCTAGTCTCTCTCATATCACCCACCTACCCTCTCCACTTGCCAGTGATGTCAGTCTTTGTCCTGTTGATCCACCTCTAACACAACCATGTCAGTGTCTTTATTCCATGCCACCCCCATTCTCCAACAATAACCTTCTGATTCTGTTCCACCAACTAAGTAATCTCTGTTCATTCTATCCCTCCTTTACATTCCCGTCTGTGATGCCTACAAGAGAGTCAATAACCATAATTATTTTAAATAAACCCTTTTAATTGAGCAATCAAGATGTTCACAAACAATGTAACAGCACAACCTGCTGCAATATGTGGGCTAATTCCTCAATCCCTCCTCTGTTGTTTATTACTTTCATTCTAATCTCAGATTAGATGATAAACTCCCCAGGAGAGGGACCATGTCTGTCTTTTTGTTCTGTAAAGTGCCTCTTAATTTGCTTGGCTCTGTAAAATAATAAATATTGAACATAAATTATAGAGGTTCTCATTATAGACTCAAAATTCCTTTTACAGTCAAGATTATTTTAACAAACTTAAAAAAATCAGATGTCAATTTCTATATTCGGTGCCCAGTAATATCAATGGGAATATGAGGATATTTTAGTGCTTTTAGAAGATTATTCGATTAAAGAATTCATTTGCAACTCTCCTTAAAGAACGGCTGCCACGCTCCACTAAATTTAGAACTTGAAAATATTCAGTTGAGAAGTTCTATAAAGGTGCTTAGAAACTTCAGAGTATGAATGTAAGTGACCTAGTTTAGTCTTCTAATGCAGCCAAGAATATCTCTCTAGAAAGAGTTTTCCAGGACATAGCAGTCTCAGGCTTCAGATGAATGTTGTGCATGCCTCTACTAGAGCTGAAGTCTAAGATTTAATCTAATCTGTTTAACATCTGAGGATCTAGTTTTAGATTTTTTGGCAACTTTAAGATATGCTCCCCCTGTGGCAACTACGTAACAACATCATATAGTTTAAAAAAAGAAAAACAGATCCGTTCAGGCTCAATTACCTCATGAAACTATTTTAAAATTCAGGCCAAACAAAACAGCAGTATTTCAGTTTACTAGCATCATTTTGGTTCACAGCTGTTTTAAAAGGACACATTCTAATGTTTTATGGCTTTCACCACCTGCAGCTCAGATAAAAGTATTTATCCCACCTTCCCCTTGTAGAGGGCTACTGGTACCAAGGAAGAAGAATTGAGTGAGGAGGCATTAAATACAGAGGGCCAAAATAATTGGGTTTGTAACCATTCTGTTGTAGTGATGGAATGGAAAAAAATAAAATGGTAAAGTTGCCAACACAAGAATAAAAGTCAACTATTAAATAAGTAAGAATCTTCAGAATAGTAAGTTTCCTAAACTAAATATTTATAAACCTGGCATTGACATTTAAAATCTATTTTTTTTTACTTACACTAAATTAACTTGTTAAAGAGTTATGTGAAAGGTCTGTTTAACCTCCAGTCTTAACGTACTTAGATTCTAAACTCTTCGGGGCAAAAACTGTGTTTTCACTATATACATCTACAGTGTCTAATAGGGACTTCAGTTGCTATTGTAATACAGATAATAAATGTAGGGTAAACAGTGAAGGCCCCTGAAAAAGGCCTGCCTGGGCCAATAAAAGCCATACTTTCACTAAGAGGGGAAGGATTAAAAAGAAATTGGGGGGGGGGGGGGGGTCAATCAAGTGGGGAGACAAAAGAAAACACCCAGAGGGGGGTAGGGCTGGAAGTGTAGAAGGAGAGAGTTAGTGAGGGATGCTGACCAGAAAAGGCTAGACAAGTGAAAGGGAACAGTTTATTTGTGATCTCACCCACATCCTTGTGGTGATCTCCACCCTTCTCCCCACCCCCACTTAACTGAGGACAAGGTCCACAATAACACAAGGGTCAAGTAAATGGCTTTGGACAGCAACAACAACAAAAGAACAGGAATGGGACTGAGGGCAAAAGTGCTTGTGACAGGATGTACTTGCCCTACACTGGGAACAAAAGGGTTAAGACAGTACTCTTGGCAGCAGAAACCACACCCTCTTGCCTGTGCTGGGCATGCTTTAACTTAGGGTGACCAGATGTCCTGATTTTATAGGGACAGTCCTGATATTTGGGGCTTTTTTTAATATGGGCTCCTATTACCGCCCCCCCCACCCTTGTCCTGATTTTTCACGCTTGCTATCTGGTCACCCTACTCTAACTGCTGCTGCAGTATAAAACGAAGCAGCCTAGCTCAGTCGGGGCTGATTGCTGAGGAGGAAGGATGCACCTTGCTGGTTCCAACTGCAGAGCAGCCGGAATCCTGGACCGCGGGAGCAGGAGACACCGAGGCCCAGACAGGCACCCAGGTACCTCCAGACACCCCAGGGAGACTGCAGTTGCTGGGAGTGGTGCCACCCAAGGAGCATGGAGACTCTGAAGACACCCCAGCTTCAACTGTGGAAGTTATGGTAGGAAGTAGCCCAGAGAGGGACTAGCCAGTGTCCCTGCAGCATTTGGTGTGTTTTGGGTGGATTTCCTGCCAACTTGGTGGCTAACTCATTCGTCACTACCTCTCTCCCCTGATTGACTCTGGCCATTGGGCTGCACTGCCTGGCAGTCAGTGGGTAGTCCTGTTGACTCCAGCCATTGAGCCATGCAGCCCTGAGGCTAAGGGCCACCTTCTGAGAAGGCCAGTTAGTGCTAGCTGTGGTCATAGTTTTCATCATGGGTGCACCTGTCCACTGGGAATTATGAGACAACCAATCCAGTTCATATAGGCCACAAAACAACTGTCAGACTGCAAAGCTTTCAGCTGAGGTGAGGCAAGGGGGGTGGGGAGGGTAAGTGGGGAAGTCTCTAAGAATATCAGAGCTGGTTGAATACCAAAAAAAAAAGCCAAATTCATTGACTAATGAATATTGCTCTCACCATATCTAGACTACTCATCCAAATTTCAAAGCAAATTTTGATCCAAATGTATTTTTCACTCCTTCATGTCACTTCAAGCTAAAGCTATAATGATCTTTTCATACATAATTTTCAGACTAAGAATTATTTAAAGAAATTTGTGAATAATTTTGAATTACAAATATATTCAAGAATTTCAGTCTGCCAATGAACAACTCACCAAAAAAAAAAAAGCTATCTTCACTGTGTAAATAATTTAGAATACATTATTTGTTCACTTGTGACAATTCGGGCTGGATTCAAATCAGTAAAAAATTTTGTATCCCGAAACTTAGCCCCTCAGACATTGTTTGCCAAAAAGCTGATTTTATGGAATATTTAGTATTTATAAATAAAATGCAATTGTATAAATAGCTGATAAGAATGAAAGTTTAACCATGGAGCCAGATTAAGTCATAGGCACTATAGACCCATGCAGTGAGGTCTGCCTGAGTCTGCAGACAGCCTAGACTATTAGCTCTGAAAGGTGTGATGACTCCAAGAACCACTACTTTGGGGACCCTGCTGCTATTACTACCCCAGCAGAGGACAGAGGTGAGAGAATACATCCTGGTTGCTGCAGTAAATACTGGGAGGCATCCCTGCTCTTCTGTGGAGAGGAAAGAGGGCTCCCAGTAATCCTAAGAAGATGAGTCTCTGCTGCCACTTCCAGGGAAGTGGTGGGAGGAAAGGGCCCTCATGCCACTTCTCACTCTCCTTCTTGAAGAACAAGAGGAATAAAATAAAGAACACAGAGCAGCCCAAAAAGGGGTTTACAAGAGCCAAATGAATTTTGCACATGAAAAGTCAGAAACCTTGAAGTGTTTAAATATGGCATGCTAATAATGGTCTCTCAGAAACTGTAATCCCTAGCCACATAGACTCCAGTGGTAGGATTAAGGATGATTGATTATGCAACAAACCAAGAAACATGGTGGATTCTCCATTTCTCAAAATCTACATATCTAGACTAGATGCCTTTCTAGAAGACATGCTTTAGGCAAACACAAGTTACTGGGGTACAGGGGTAACTGAATTAAATTCTGTGGCCTATGTCATACAGGAAGTCAGACTGAGCTAATGGTCTCTTCTGGCCTTAAAAACTATTAATCGATGAAGGGCATAGGATTATTTTCCAAGACTCCTTGACGTGGGTGGAGTTAATTACAATATGGCTATAAAACTTTGAAATTGCTAAATTTTAAATGGCAAAATGGTGAAAACAGACACTGAAAAATTGAACTGGGTTTATGAAAGAATAGGTCCTGATTCTGAGCTGCATCTTTCAGGAGTTGCGTTCCAGGAGGGAAAGGGGCAAAGATGGCTTTAAACCACCTGTGCATGCCCTGACTTCTTGACCTGGCTGAAGGCCTTCACTTTCCTCCTCCCTCAGCTCAACTGAGATTGGGGCAGCTAACAAGGAGCCCTTGTATAAGAGGTGTGCGTTTTGGGGGGTGGGGAAGGAGTGGGTCTATGTGTATCACCCCTCCCTGTGTGAACCCTAAAGTCTTAAACATAAGACAGTAAATAAAAAGAATTCAACTACACAGTATTTCTTTTTAATAGGGGTTCAGTCAATGTGAGGTTAATTTGAACCTTTGTACTGCATAGTTCTAATTGGTTGCCATTGAACTCACTTGAATATGAGTAATTTTACCAGGTGTCCCATATTCAGCATTGGGAAAGATGGTCACCCTACCTTTCTCATAATCCATCGGTGCAGCAAGGAGCTGCCCATCAAGCCCCAGTTGATAGCCACTGGAACACATACAGTACACTTCTCTACAAGACAGTCCTGCACCGGTTACAGTAGCAGTAGAGAGCCAGTGCCTGCCTGGTCCCCTCCCATGCTATGTAGCAGCAGCCACTGGAGTCAGCAGATATTGCCCCATGCCCTGTAAGTGGGATCAGGAAATAAAAATCAGTTTTCTGCCAGCAGTCCTTTATGTTATGCCTTCAATATCATGGAAAATTTAACCTTGGGCAAAAATGGAATGAGGGAAATCACCTGAATCCCTAAGTATCCAAGGAACATTGCAGAGAACTGGAGGAGTGGTGCTCACAATCTTGGAAGTTTCAGAGTAGCAGCCGTGTTAGTCTGTATCCGCAAAAAGAACAGGAGTACTTGTGGCACCTTAGAGACTAACAAATTTATTAGAGCATAAGCTTTCGTGGACTACAGCCCACAGTCCACGAAAGCTTATGCTCTAATAAATTTGTTAGTCTCTAGGGCCTGGTCTACACTAGGCGTTTATGTCGAAGTTAGCGCCGTTACATCGAATTAACCCTGCACCCGTCCACACCGCGAAGGTATTTAGTTCGACATAGAGGTCTCTTTAATTCGACTTCTGTACTCCTCCCCGACGAGGGGAGTAGCGCTAAATTCGACATGGCCATGTCGAATTAGGCTAGGTGTGGATGGAAATCGACGTTAATAGCTCCGGGAGCTATCCCACAGTGCACCACTCTGTTGACGCTCTGGACAGCAGTACGAGCTCGGATGCTCTGACCAGCCACACAGGAAAAGCCCCGGGAAAATTTGAATTTGAATTCCTTTTCCTGTCTGGCCAGTTTGAATCTCATTTCCTGTCTGGACATCGTGGCGAGCTCAGCAGCACTGGCAACGATGCAGAGCTCTCCAGCACTGATGGCAGTGCAAGCTCAGAATAGAAAGAGGGCCCCAGCATGGACTGATCGGGAAGTCTTGGATCTCATCGCTGTGTGGGGCGATGAGTCCGTGCTTTCCGAGCTGCGATCCAAAAGACGGAATGCAAAGATCTATGAGAAGATCTCTAAAGACATGGCAGAGAGAGGATACAGCCGGGATGTAACGCAGTGCCGCGTGAAAATCAAGGAGCTGAGGCAAGGCTACCAGAAGACCAAAGAGGCAAACGGACGCTCCGGATCCCATCCCCAGACATCCCGTTTCTACGAGGCACTGCATTCCATCCTCGGTGCGGCCGCCACCACTACCCCACCACTGACTGTGGACTCTGAGGATGGGATAGTGTCCACGGCCGGATCCTCGGACATGTTAGCGGACGGGGAAGATGAGGAAGGAGATGAGGAGGACGAGGCAGTCGACAGCGCTCACAACGCTGATTTCCCCGACAGCCAGGATCTCTTCATCACCCTTACAGAGATCCCCTACCAACCCTCCCCAGCCGTTACCCCGGACACAGAATCTGGTGAAGGATCATCCAGTAAGTGTTGTAAACATCTAAACATTTATTTGTAACAGAACATGATTATTAACAATGTAAAAAATGGGTTTCTCATGATTACTTTGAATAACTTAACGGTTCAGTCATGGGCAGTGCAAGTATTTCAAAAAAATCTAGCAATGTCCGGTTTTGCATGATTGTCCTGCCCAAGCCGCTCTACTGTTTAGTCCCTGCTACTGCAGCTACAGTAAGATGCGGTCTATATGTCCGGGGATGGAGCAGAAATCCTCCTGGGACATCTCAAGGAAGCTCTCCTGCAGGTAATTTGAAATCCGCTGCATTAGGTTCTTGGGGAGAGCGGCCTTATTGGGTCCTCCGTAGTAGGACACGTTGCCGCGCCACGAGACTAGCAAGTACTCCGGAATCATTGCTTGGCACAGCATGGCGGCATACGGCCCTGGTCTTTGGAGGCTTTCCCGGAGCATTCTCTGTCTGTCGCTCTCAGAGATCCTCATGAGGGTGATGTCGCTCATGAAGACCTGCTTTGAATGAGGTAGGGGAATGTTATTAGTGTTGGCTGGTTTGCAGCCACGCGGTGGAGGCGGGAAAGGGTCAGCCGAAAGGGATCGTTCCCGGGGACAGCCGCGAGGGTGTGGGACAGGAGCAAACTTCCTGCTTGCCGGATTGCTGGCAGCAGGGACCGACATTGATTTCAATGTGAA